>NC_136065.1:1032785614-1032815614 GCF_964261635.1 Lissotriton helveticus
ACACTACACTAAACAACTAAACTACCCTAAACCCTAAAACACTACCCCCAGCATGACCCTACACTACACAAACAGTACAACACTACCCTAAACCCTAAAACACTACCCCCAGCATGACCCTACACTACACAAACACTACAACACTACCCTAAACCCTAAAACACTACCCCCAGCATGACCCTACACTACGCAAACACTACAACACTACCCAAAACCCTAAAACACTACACCTCAGCATGACCCTACACTACGCAAACACTACAACACTACCCTAAACCCTAAAACACTACCCCCAGCATGACCCTACACTACACAAACACTACAACACAACCCTAAACCCTAAAACACTACCCCCAGCATAACCCTACACTACGCAAACACTACAACACAACCCTAAACCCTAAAACACTACCCCCAGCATGACCCTACACTACGCAAACACTACAACACTACCCTAAACCCTAAAACACTACCCCCAGCATGACCCTACACTACGCAAACACTACAACACTACCCGAAACCCTAAAACACTACACCCCAGCATGACCCTACACTACGCAAACACTACAACACTACCCTAAACCCTAAAACACTACCCCCAGCATGACCCTACACTATGCAAACACTACAACACTACCCAAAACCCTAAAACACTACACCCCAGCATGACCCTACACTACGCAAACACTACAACACTACCCTAAACCCTAAAACACTACCCCAAGCATGACCCTACACTACGCAAACACTACAACACTACCCTAAACCCTAAAACACTACCCCCAGCATGACCCTACACTACGCAAACACTACAACACTAGCCTAAAACCTAAAACACTACCCCCAGCATGACCCTACACTACGCAAACACTATAACACTACCCTGAACCCTAAAACACTACCCCCAGCATGACCCTACACTACGCAAACACTACAACACTACCCAAAACCCTAAAACACTACCCCCAGCATGACCCTACACTACGCAAACACTACAACACTACCCAAAAACCCTAAAACACTACCCCCCAGCATGACCCTACACTACGCAAACACTACAACACTACCCAAAACCCGAAAACACTACCCCCAGCATGACCCTACACTACGCAAACACTACGACACTACCCAAAACCCTAAAACACTACCCCCAGCATGACCCTACACTAGGCAAACACTACAACACTACCCAAAACCCTAAAACACTACACCCCAGCATGACCCTACACTACGCAAACACTACAACACTACCCAAAACCCTAAAACACTACACCCCAGCATGACCCTACACTACGCAAACACTACAACAGTACCCAAAACCCTAAAACACTACCCCCAGCATGACCCTACACTACGCAAACACTACAACACTACCCACAACCCTAAAACACTACCCCCAGCATGACCCTACACTACGCAAACACTACAACACTACCCTAAACTCTAAAATACTACACCCCAGCATGACCCTACACTACGCAAACACTACAACACTACCCAAAACCCTAAAACACTACCCCCAGCATGACCCTACACTACGCAAACACTACAACACTATCCTAAACCCTAAAACACTACGCCCAGCATGACCCTACACTACGCAAACACTAAAACACTACCCTAAACCCTAAAACACTAGCCCCAGCATGACCCTACACTACGCAAACACTACAACACAACCCTAAACCCTAAAACACTACCCCCAGCATGACCCTACACTACGCAAACACTACAACACTAACCTAAACCCTAAAACACTACCCCCAGCATGACCCTACACTACGCAAACACTACAACACAACCCTAAACCCTAAAACACTACCCCCAGCATGACCCTACACTAAACAACCACTACAACTCTACACTACACTAACACAACACTACACTACACAACACTACACTACACTACACAATCACTAACCCACGAAAAAATGAACACAAACCCACTTACCTCTCTCGTCATCGTGGTTTTCACAACGCAAATGCATTTACCATGCATGCCTTTAAAACGTAATTCTTTGTAAAGGCATGCGCGATAAATGCACATGCGTTTTTAAAAAAT
This sequence comes from Lissotriton helveticus, assembly GCF_964261635.1. NCBI lineage: Eukaryota > Metazoa > Chordata > Amphibia > Caudata > Salamandridae > Lissotriton > Lissotriton helveticus. The sequence continues at coordinate 1,032,787,677 of NC_136065.1, forward strand.
GCGGGATAATGGTATGCGAGGTCAATGACCTTGCGGGATTTTGGTATGCGGACTGAAAGTCTGCGGGATAAAAAATGCGGGAAAATGGCTGCAAACCATGATTAGCAGCAGACTTCCCTGGTGAGCACTAGCTTTACTACAGTGATCTAATGAGCAACTAGAGTGCTAACATTCAGAATTTATGGCAAATGTGTGACACATCTGAATGCCTTCTTGATAGAACCAAAGTAAACAAGCATTGAAAATGCAATAGATCTCGCCCTCGTTTAAGTTAAAGGCATTCTGTTTGTAATGAGGTGGCTTTTTAGCTTTGCTTTTATTAGTGTTTTTAAAACTTTCATGTAAATAACATGCATATGTATGCATATATGTATATGTATGCATGCATTTATATTTATATAGATATGCAGATTATATATGTTTATATATGTATATTACCTACTGGCGATAGCCAGTGGGTATATATAGTTAGGATTTTTTCTCTATGGGATTTCTGAAAAATCTATGTCTAATAACTTTGGCGTTTGTGGACGGAATTGGCTGAAACTTTCAGGAAAATGGCACATTTTGTTTTTGAGCAGCCCCTGAAAATTTGGGGGGGCCGAGAAAAAAGGGGGGTCCCAAAACGCGTTTTTCCCATTCATTTTTCCATAGGGCGGTTGGACTCACTTTTAGCTCGAACGGCTGAATAGATTTACATGAAACTTGGCAAAATTGTAGATATGGTTTGCCCGACGTGCCTTTGCTATGTCTCAATATATGTGCTCCAGTGGATTTTGAGAAATTAACGTTTAAAAAAATATATATATCTGTGACAGCGCTCCGGTTAGCGCCCCGGTTCGCGTACCTGACGCGTAACGGAACTTCGCGAAGCGAAGCTGATTGGCTCTCCGGTGTCTGTCAACATTCTAAACAGTCCGGAGCGGCCACCATCTTGTCTTTCGGTACGATCGAGAGACAAGATGTGGTGAAAAACGAAGGGGGAAATGAAGGAAAGGGGGCAAGGTAGACCACTCCTGACCCCCTAGGATTGATGAGGGGGATATTAAAGTGCCCCGCGGGGCAAAAAATAAAAAATAATTTTTTTTTGCGATTTTACGCCGTAGAGGCGCGTCCCGGTACGCGAACCGGGCAGCTCACCGGGCAGCTAACCGGGCAGCTAACCGGCAGCGTAGCTGTCAACATTGTAAACAGTCCGGAGCGGCCGCCATCTTGTCTCTCGGTAGGTTCGAGAGACAAGATGTGGTGAAAAAAGAAGGGGGAAATGAAGGAAAGGGGGCAAGGTAAACCCCTCCTGACCCCCTAGGATTGATGAGGGGGATATTAAAGTCCCCCGCGATTTTTCGCGGTAGAGGCGCTTCCCGGTACGCGAACCGGGCAGCTAACCGGCAGCGTAACGGGAGTCCGCCATCTTGTGTTTTTGGAGCGTCCGGTTCGTGTACCGGGTAGCGTCCCGGTAAGCGTAACAAGGGAAAAACCAAGAGAAACAGTAAAAAAAAAATTAAGGGAATAGATTTCCAGCAAACTTGGCAAAATTGTAGGGACTGTTTGTTTGATGTGCCTTTGCAAGGCCTCAAGATATGTGCACGTGTGGATTTTGTCTAATTAGGGTTAAAAAAAATATATATCTGTAAGCGTGCTCCGGCACGCTTACGTTACGGGTTTTGTTTGCGCTGCAGAGCCGATACGTCACGGTTATGCGACGCGTCATGAGGCGTCTCACGTGGCTACGTGATACGTCACGTAATAAAGAATATATTTTACAGCTATAGATATTAGCTTTTAAAAAACCAATGAAATTCACTGAAAAAACCATAGGTTATAGACCATATATAGTTAGGAATTTGCATTTACAAAACCTTGAAAATTCACTGAAAAAACCATAGGTTAGAGACCATATATAGTTAGCTGGACATTTTATTGACATAAAACCAATGAAATTCCATATATAGTTAGTTGCACTAACTATATATCGCGCACCCGCAATCCACTGCTGATGATGTCACATATTACATCATTCATGACATGGTCAGTGACATCACTGATGACATCACTGATGACATCTCAAATGACATCACTGATGACATCACTGATGACATCTCAAATGACATCACTGATGACATCATGACACACCAATACCAGTTACTACATACACACTCACTGATTCCTACGTCTACACACACATTCACTCATTCACCCATACAATCACTCATACATACAGTCACTCATTATTACAACACTATCATATGCACTCATACACCTATGCAGACACTCACACACTGCCACTCATCCATGGAGTTACTCACACACCTAGTCAGTCCTGTAAAGAATCAATCACACTTCCATTTCCTCATCTATACAGTTAAACACAGAACACCATACTTCAGTGATGTCATTTGAGATGTCATCAGTGATGTCATCAGTGATGTCACTGACCATGTCATGAATGATGTAATATGTGACATCATCAGCAGTGGATTGCGGGTGCACGATATATAGTTAGTGCAACTAACTATATATGGAATTTCATTGGTTTTATGTCAATAAAATGTCCAGCTAACTATATATGGTCTCTAACCTATGGTTTTTTCAGTGAATTTTCAAGGTTTTGTAAATGCAAATTCCTAACTATATATGGTCTATAACCTATGGTTTTTTCAGTGAATATATATATATATGTATATATATATGTATATATATATGTATATATGTATATATATATGTATATATATATATATATGTATATATATGTATATATATTACCTACTGGCGATAGCCAGTAGGTATATATAGTTAGGATTTTTTTCCTATGGGATTTTTGAAAATTCTATGTCGAATAACTTTGGTGTTTGAGGACAGAATTGGCTGAAATTTTCAGGAAAATGGAACATTTTGTTTTTGAGCAGCCCCTGAACATTTGGGGGGGTTTCGTCAAGGGGGGACCGAGAAAAAAGGGGGGTCCCAAAACGTGTTTTTCCCATGCAATTTTCCATAGGGCGGTTGGCCTCACTTTTAGCCTGAACGGCTGAATGGATTTACACCAAACTTGGCAAAATTGTAGGGACTGGTAGCCCGATGTGCCTTTGCTATGTCTCAAGATATAGGCTCCAGTGGTTTTTACGAAAATTAACTTCGAAAAATATATATTGGGCTACATTGGGCTATATATATGTTGGAGCCCAAATGTAGCCCAATGTAGCCCAATGTAGCCCAATGTAGCCCAATGTAGCCCAAAGATGGCCACCAGAGACAAAAAAAACAAATGTAGCCCAAATATCAGCCAGATGTAGCCCAACTATAGCCCAATGACAGAATGTCCCAGAGTGTTCTAAAGAACAACTAGAGTGCTAACAGTCCTACTTATTACAAAGGTATGGCACACCTGAAGCCATCTTGATTGGAATAAAGTGGTAACTCTTAAAACATTTAATTTAAAAAGGAACAAAATGAGGGGGTTCATTTTGCCATAGAAAGTATGATTAGCGAATATATGACGAAATCCCGCATACCATTAGTCCGCAAAAAAAATCCCGCATGTACTATTAGGCCGCAAATTAAAATAACGAAATCTTTTAGAACGAATATGCCTTTAGCATACACTAAACAACTAAACTACCCTAAACCCTAAAACACTACCCCCAGCATGACCCTACACTACACAAACAGTACAACACTACCCTAAACCCTAAAACACTACCCCCAGCATGACCCTACACTACACAAACACTACAACACTACCCTAAACCCTAAAACACTACCCCCAGCATGACCCTACACTACGCAAACACTACAACACTACCCAAAACCCTAAAACACTACACCCCAGCATGATCCTACACTACGCAAACACTACAACACTACCCTAAACCCTAAAACACTACCCCCAGCATGACCCTACACTACACAAACACTACAACACAACCCTAAAACACAACCCCCAGCATGACCCTACACTACGCAAACACTACAACACAACCCTAAACCCTAAAACACTACCCCCAGCATGACCCTACACTACGCAAACACTACAACACTACCCTAAACCCTAAAACACTACCCCCAGCATGACCCTACACTACGCAAACACTACAACACTACCCTAAACCCTAAAACACTACCCCCAGCGTGACCCTACACTACGCAAACACTACAACACTACCCAAAACCCTAAAACACTACACCCCAGCATGACCCTACACTACGCAAACACTACAACACTACCCTAAACCCTAAAACACTACCCCCAGCATGACCCTACACTACGCAAACACTACAACACTACCCTAAACCCTAAAACACTACCCCCAGCATGACCCTACACTACACAAACACTACAACACTACCCTAAACCCTAAAACATTACCCCCAGCATGACCCTACACTACGCAAACACTGCAACACTACCCTAAACCCTAAAACACTACCCCCAGCATGACCCTACACTACGCAAACACTGCAACACTACCCTAAACCCTAAAACACTACCCCCAGCATGACCCTACACTACGCAAACACCACAACTCTACACTACACTAACACAACACTACACTACACAACACTACACTACACAATCACTAACCCACGAAAAAATTAACACAAACCTACTTACCTCTCTCGTCATCGTGGTTTTCACAACACAAATGCATTTACCATACATGCCTTTAAAACGTAATTCTTTGTAAAGGCATGCGCGATAAATGCACATGAGTTTTGAAAAATGCGGGATAATGGTATGCGAGGTCAATGACCTTGCGGGATAATGGTATGCGGACTGAAAGTCTGCGGGATAAAAAATGCGGGAAAATGGCTGCAAACCATGATTAGCAGCAGACTTCCCTGGTGAGCACTAGCTTTACTACAGTGATCTAATGAGCAACTAGAGTGCTAACATTCAGAATTTATGGCAAATGTGTGACACATCTGAATGCCTTCTTGATAGAACCAAAGTAAACAAGCATTGAAAATGCAATAGATCTCGCCCTCGTTTAAGTTAAAGGCATTCTGTTTGTAATGAGGTGGCTTTTTAGCTTTGCTTTTATTAGTGTTTTTAAAACTTTCATGTAAATAACATGCATATGTATGCATATATGCATATGTATGCATGCATTTATATTTATATAGATATGCAGATTATATATGTTTATATATGTATATTACCTACTGGCGATAGCCAATGGGTATATATAGTTAGGATTTTTTCTCTATGGGATTTCTGAAAATTCTATGTCTAATAACTTTGGCGTTTGTGGACGGAATTGGCTGAAATTTGAAGGAAAATGGCACATTTTGTTTCTGAGCAGCCCCGAAAATTTGGGGGGGTTTCGTCAAGGGGGGGCCGAGAAAAAAGGGGGGTCCCAAAACACATTTTTCCCATTCATTTTTCCATAGGGCGGTTGGACTCACTTTTTGCTCGAACGGCTGAATAGATTTACATGAAATTTGGCAAAATTGTAGATATGGTTTGCCCGACGTGCCTTTGCTATGTCTCAATATATGTGCTCCAGTGGATTTTGAGAAATTAACGTTTAAAAAAATATATATATCTGTGACAGCGCTCCGGTTAGCGCCCCGGTTCGCGTACCTGACGCGTAACGGAACTTCGTGAAGCGAAGCTGATTGGCTCTCCGGTGTCTGTCAACATTCTAAACAGTCCGGAGCGGCCGCCATCTTGTCTCTCGGTACGATCGAGAGACAAGATGTGGTGAAAAACGAAGGGGGAAATGAAGGAAAGGGGGCAAGGTAGACCACTCCTGACCCCCTAGGATTGATGAGGGGGATATTAAAGTGCCCCGCGGGGCAAAAAAAAAAAAATATATTTTTTTGCGATTTTATGCCGTAGAGGCGCGTCCCGGTACGCGAACCGGGCAGCTCACCGGGCAGCTAACCGGGCAGCTAACCGGCAGCGTAGCTGTCAACATTGTAAACAGTCCGGAGCGGCCGCCATCTTGTCTCTCGGTAGGTTCGAGAGACAAGATGTGGTGAAAAAAGAAGGGGGAAATGAAGGAAAGGGGGCAAGGTAAACCCCTCCTGACCCCCTAGGATTGATGAGGGGGATATTAAAGTCCCCCACGATTTTTCGCGGTAGAGGCGCTTCCCGGTACGCGAACCGGGCAGCTAACCGGCAGCGTAACGGGAGTCCGCCATATTGTGTTTTTGGAGCGTCCGGTTCGCGTACCGGGTAGCGTCCCGGTAAGCGTAACAAGGGGAAAACCAAGAGAAACAGTAAAAAAAAAAATTAAGGGAATAGATTTCCAGCAAACTTGGCAAAATTGTAGGGACTGTTTGTTTGATGTGCCTTTGCAAGGCCTCAAGATATGTGCACGTGTGGATTTTGTCTAATTAAGGTTAAAAAAAATATATATATCTGTAATCGTGCTCCGGCACGCTTACGTTACGGGTTTTGTTTGCGCTGCAGAGCCGATACGTCACGGTTATGCGACGCGTCATGAGGCGTCTCACGTGGCTACGTGATACGTCACGTAATAAAGAATATATTTTACAGCTATAGATATTAGCTTTTAAAAAACCAATGAAATTCACTGAAAAAACATAGGTTATAGACTATATATAGTTAGGCATTTGCATTTACAAAACCTTGAAAATTCACTGAAAAAACCATAGGTTAGAGACCATATATAGTTAGCTGGACATTTTATTGACATAAAACCAATGAAATTCCATATATAGTTAGTTGCACTAACTATATATCGCGCACCCGCAATCCACTGCTGATGATGTCACATATTACATCATTCATGACATGGTCAGTGACATCACTGATGACATCACTGATGACATCTCAAATGACACATGATGTAATATGTGACATCATCAGCAGTGGATTGCGGGTGCGCGATATATAGTTAGTGCAACTAACTATATATGGAATTTCATTGGTTTTATGTCAATAAAATGTCCAGCTAACTATATATGGTCTCTAACCTATGTTTTTTTCAGTGAATATATATATGTATATATATATGTATATATATATATATATATATGTATATATATATATATATATATATACATATATATAAGCACTCCTGTTCCGTCAATGACCGGCGGAACACAACAGGTCTGGACCTCCAAAAGCCCCTCTCAATGCAGCGAATATCAACCAAAGAAGAATCACTCCTCAAGTGAGTTGCAGGATGACGATTTATTCAATTTAAAGACGACGCGTTTCACTCCACTAGGGAGCTTGTTCACATAGCGCGCTCAGAACACTTTAGGAATATTTATAGTAACAATAAAAGTGGGACAATACAAAAAAATGATAAAATAGTGAACAGACTAACTTAAATGCAAGTGCAAAAATAAAAAAACAGACTGATATTTACAAAGTAAGTTTGCAGTTCATCAATAGATAATGTGATCGAATTGAGACATGGTCATTCAAACATAAGATTTGAAATTCATCAATAGATAATACAATCAAATTGATATATGGTCTTTCAAGTATAATTTTTTGGATGTGAAAGAACAAAAGATTACTTTCAAAGAAATAACGACATAGTGCCATAAAATAGAAAGAATCACAAGTATTCACAGTAATTGAATGAAAAACACATTTCAAATGTTGCGACATAGTGCCTGTTTTCAAAATTCATGAATGATCACATTTTGGTGCTAACAATAAAATGTACTGTCTGCACAAAGAAAAATGACCTAAAAAGAGCTGTGGTGACAAATTATATGTGAAAAGAACACAACAATTAAAGCTTTAACCCATAGCATAAAAAATATACAAAAGGCACACAGCAAAAATGACAAGTTGATGTCAGTCTTGCTCCATACTAATAGAATGCAATGTAGAAATAGCAAAACGAATCACTCTTTTACAATATAGTTTTTCTACATTGGTGTACAATTTAGGTAGTCACCAGCCGGTGACTAAATCTAGGCAGTTGCACCCTAGTAGCCAACTAAGATGTGAAAACATGATGGTATATATCAGTAGTAAAGAACACCTTTATGATTTTCAAGGACTAGAGATAAAACATAAGATAGGCAAGTTTATAGAAAATTGCTTAGGTCTTCCGTTAGATTAAGGCCGTTGGGGGCCTTAGTATCTAAGGACAATATGAGATGGGATTCCTTCTGCCTGAGTAGCTTCATACGGTCCCCACCCCGGCCAGGCTGAGGTACCGAACACAGAACAGTATACTCAAAATCTTTGAGTTTTTTATCATGTACCGACCGAAAATGCCTGGCTACAGGATAATTGTTGTCACTGTTGACAATTGCATGAATGTGCTGGAGAATTCGTTGATGTACAGGGAGCTTAGTGCTCCCAATGTACTCGAAATTGCAAGTGCATCTCAATTTGTACACAACGAATTCAGACCTGCAGGTGAGATATTCGCGAATAGGTATCGGTGTTGTACTAAATGCTGTGACATAGTGTGTACTGTTTTTGGCGAAGGTACAAGCATGGCAGGAGGTGCATTTGAAGAATCCTGTTTTGTTCACAAGATTCTTTTTGAGTGAACCTTCGGGCATCGGCCTATCTAGTGCATCGCGCATGGAAGGCGCCCTTCTGAATGTTCTAGTCGGTGTGTTAGACAGTAATGGTCCAAGGATGACATCTGTCGAAATTATGGGCCATTCTGTACAAATGATACATCTGATCTTACGTTCCTGTGTGCTGAAGTTGGTTATGAGTCTCACAGTACATTCAGAAATTGGATTATTGAAAACCTTAGGTGCAAGGAGTGTTTTGCGATCTACTGAGCATGCTTTCTGAAGGGCCTGTTCTAGAATGTGATTAGAGTAGCCTCTATTGAGGAAGCGCTGTTTAGACTCTTTGAGACAAACATCAAGTGAATCTTTGTCACTGCAAATCCTGCAGATGCGTATAAATTCCCCATAGGGGATACTGCTGATGGTGTGAGCCGGATGAGCGCTCCGAGCATGCAAAATTGCTTTGCCCGCTGTAGATTTGCGGTGGAGTCGGGTTTCAATTCTGTTATTTTTTATGAAAATTTGAACATCTAGAAATTCTGCTGCATCTGTTGTTACAGTGGATGTGAATTTGAGATTTAGTTCATTGGTATTCAAATCCATCACAAATGCATTGGCTTCCTCCACTGACCCCTTCCAAATTATACAGACGTCGTCAATAAAACACCAGTAATTGACAATATTAGGTAGCCATCGTTGGTGCGTGGTTCTGAGCACGTGCTCCTCCCACCAGCCCACATGCAAGCATGAGTAACTGGGGGAGAAACACGAGCCCCTCGCCACACCACGCAACTGCTGGTATATCTGGCCCTGAAAACGGAAAAAGTTAGTGGTAAGGCAGATCTTAATCATTTCAATTATCATATTATTGTGATCCCGAAAACAAATGTCTCTTATGCTCAAATACTGATCACAGGCATTAATTCCTTGCTGGTGGTGAATCGAGGTGTAAAGTGACTCAATATCCATCACTAGGAACAAATAATTATCACACCATTCCACATTCATGACCTTATTTAAAAAGTCCGTAGTGTCCTTCAGGTATGATGGGAGATTTGTCATATGTGGTTGCAAAAAATAATCCACATATTTGGAGAGATTTTCATTCATGTTACCAATGGCAGCAATGATTGGGCGCCCTGGAGTTGGTGTCAATTGTTTATGTATTTTGGGGAGGAAATACAGGACTGGCGTGACTGGATGCTCGTTATTAAGGAAGCTGCATTCCTTTGTTAAGAATCCTAGTCTCTTCCACGCTTGAATTTTTTTGCGGGTTATTTCATGGCTCTGTGTCATGGCAAATTGGGTTGACAGCAGTTAACAAGAGGTATCGGATAAATGTCTCTCTGCCTCAATGATGTAGTCTTTTGTTTGCCATAACACCGTATTTCCCCCCATATCAGCGTTTTTAATTATGACATCCTTGTTTTTTTGTAGTTTACTAACAAGCTGGTGATATTGTTTGTCATTGTAGTTTTGTTGTTTCTTTTGATTCAAAATTTCTCTTTTCAGTGCTTTCAACTCTGTGATCACCCTATCACTGAATACATCCACTGCATCGCGTGGCATAACCGGTAGAAAAGTGGACTTGGGGCAAAAAGGCGTGGCAACTGAACGTCTGACATTAATGCTTTGACTCACATTGGGAGTTGGTTGAGAGTCATTGTCATAAGCTAAATCTAACAGGTTCTGCAAGCCCGTGATGTCTTGTACCTGGAGAGATGGCCCTGATTCCTCAGAAATATCCACAGTCAATGTTTTTTTGCGTTTTGATTCCAATTTGAAGTATTTAATTAATTTAATTTTGCAGATAAATTTGTAGACATCTATTCTTGTCTGGTTGTAGGAGAACCTGTTAGGTGGACAGTAAGAAAGCCCAAGTGAAAGCAACTGTTGTTCAGCTTTCGTCAAAGTGAGATTAGTTAAATTAATGACAGTGTTTTCAACCATGCTTGTCATTTTCTCCAGTTCTTTTTTGTTTTCCCTTGCGAAGTACTTGCGTTTGAAGATCCGCCTCCTTGAGCGCCTGCGCTGGCTGATTGATTGCCTTGTTTTGTTTGAGGATGCCGGGAGCGCAGGGAGTAACGCCGGTCCTCGCTGACAAAATTCAGCTCCTCAATCAAGGAAAAGTTGTTTCGACCACAGATGCCTGGGATGGGTCTCACTGGCACACTTTCTTCATCACTGGTCGAAGTCAGAGAATTAATTGACAAGTTGTCACTATTATCTGTTTGTACAACAGTATTGGAAGTTGTGGGTTGATTGTTTGTTAAATTGCCACTATTTGCCACCGCTTTGCGTTTTAGATTGTCGTATTTGCGGGAGAAAGTGAAGATCCTGCCAGTGGCATAATCGTTTTTGTCACGTGCAAACTTGGTGATCTTCCTCTCAATGATTGTTTCTTCCAATTTTTTTATGCGAATGTCAATTTCTGCATTACTCTTAGTGATGGTCTGATTCTGCATACTTAATAAGTATGTGTAACATATTCATCGAGCTTTTTACATTATTGTCAGCCCGTTCCTGGAGCATCTGGGGATCTGGATTCTCGTAGGTTGGAACAATGAGCACCCTCGGACCTCGTGGTATCCTATCGGCGTCTCTGTATTTCTTGAGGGATTTTTTCTCCCACCACTTCGATATTTCGCTGCGTAATAATTTCTCTAGTGTCTTCAAGAGTGTTTTCACATCATTATTAGCAGCAATGGGTGCAACATTAGTGCAAATAGATATGTTTGTTGGAAGGCTGTCAAAACGAGCATCAGCTGTGGCTTCCCTGTTTCTGAGCGCGTCACTTGATATCATATTAGAAAGAATAAATGCAGTTTTAAACGTCAAGCTTGGTGAAGTTAGTTCCAAGAACTCTGCATTAACATGTTTAATTTCGCTGCAAGCAAAATGGTAGAGGAAAATCCCGTAACCCGCTACGGCTGAGTTTAAAGGTAACAAGATACACGACCAAAAGGGGAGTGTCTTACCGGAATCGGTGCCGGGCTGCCTGCCAGTCACCCAACCGGTTAGCCCCACAGCCACCACGTCGAAAGACCGAACTCCTCACTTCCTTAGCGTGTAACTCGTAATGTAGATGGTAACACTCGAGCGGGGGGCACAGCAAAAGCAGATTCCTACGAATCAAATCCAGTGAGCGCCAAAAGCGCCAGCAGCTGCGCCTCTGCACACGGGAGGGTCCAAAATCCGGAAGCAGCAAGTCCCGGCAGATAAATGAAAGAGCACTCCTGTTCCGTCAATGACCGGCGGAACCCAACAGGTCTGGACCTCCAAAAGCCCCTCTCAATGCAGCGAATATCAAGCAAAGAAGAATCACTCCTCAAGTGAGTTGCAGGATGACGATTTATTCAATTTAAAGACGACGCGTTTCACTCCACTAGGGAGCTTGTTACCATAGCGCGCTCAGAAAACTTTAGGAAAATTTATAGTAACAATAAAGGTGGGACAATACAAAAAAATGTGCACGCCCTCTCTACATTCATGATAAAAATAGTGAACAGACTAACTTAAATGCAAGTGCAAAAATAAAAAAACAGACTGATATTTACAAAGTAAGTTTGCAGTTCATCAATAGATAATGTGATCGAATTGAGACATGGTCATTCAAACATAAGATTTGAAATTCATCAATAGATAATACAATCAAATTGATATATGGTCTTTCAAGTATAATGTTTTGGATGTGAAAGAACAAAAGGTTACTTTCAAAGAAATAACGACATAGTGCCATAAAATAGAAAGAATCACAAGTATTTACAGTAATTGAATGAAAAACACCTCTAAGGCTAAGTGTGATTCCATGAAGTCTATGGGGGTACAGGTGTATTTCTCCTCTCCATATAAGCCAGAGGGCAACTCTGTTGTGGAGCAGATGAACCATGACTTAAAGCAGTCTTTAACAGCAAGGGTACTAGGTACAGGCCGTGGCTGGTTAACTCACCTCTATGGAGTTCAATGTGCACTAAATCTCCCTCTAAGATCTCTGGGTGGGTGGACCCCATACAAAATGCTCTTTGACATTAAGATGTTTGTGCCAAACCTGGACGGTCTAGACATTGAGGCGGCTACCGCTACATTTGACATAGATAACCACTGTGCTATGTTACAGGTCCAGGTCTTCACTACCAGGATCCAAAGACAATTGCTTTATTTCAATTGAACATGTCAAGGTACACCATATATATATATATATATATATATATATATATATATATATATATATATATATATAGCATAGCATAGCATAGCATAGCATAGCATCCCCTATGGGGAAATGCTGCGTCTATGACGTATACACAGCGAGGATAGTGAGTTGCTTGTGGCACAGATGGCTTGCAAAGAGAGGTTCCTGGAGAGGGCCTACTCTGAGAAAACTGTAAACAATGCCATCGATAAATCCATGAAGTGTTCTCGCAGTCAACTGCTGAATAAAGAACTTACGACTAGCGCTAGCAAGGACAAGACATCAACTTGTGAATTCAGAATTATTACAGAATATAACAAACAATATAGACAGATCAAGAGTATCATTGAGAAAAACTGGCCCCTTGTGACCAGTGATACTATAATAGGATCGTATCTTCCTGCTAAACCTTTCATCACGTATAGTAGGGGCCCTCTATGCGTGACGAGCTAGTAAAAACAAGCCCTGAAGTAATAGAAGGCACATCATGGCTACAAACCCACAGAGGATTTTATAAGTGTAAAAGTCGCAAATGAAAAGCTTGTCAACTTGGTGTCAACACCTTGACCTATACGACACCTTTCAGCCCCAAACAACACACGCTCACCAAACTCCTTACCTGCAAAACAAAATATGCAGTTTACATTTTATATTGCCCATGCAACCTTCGTTATGTAGGTAGCACAAAACTACATGTCCATAAAAGGATACTACAACACATACGGGCAATAACAAACCAAGACAACACCTACCCTGTGACCCTTCACTTTCGTGAGAAACATAATGCCGACAAAAAATACCTTAGGTATTATGTGATAGATTCTGTGCCAGTAAGCAGGAGAGGAGGGGATCGTGAATCCAAGCTGAGAAAGTTAGAAACTAAATTTATATTGGAGCTAGATTCAAAACACCCTAAAGGCCTTAATATCACAGAGGATTTGCATACTTGCTTAAATTAAGGAGGTGCAAATCCATGATACATTACACTTACTATCAGAATTGATGTAGCGGAAAATAGTCTGAATTTCGGCTGCAAGAATATTATAAGTGAGATTTCTTGCATTTTTAAGCTTTCCAGCATTCAATGCATTACATAAAAGGGTTAAACATTTATTCTAGTATATTACATATACCTCTTTTTAAATATAAATAAATATGGGTCAATGAGTGATCTTAATAACTACATATTTATCGATCTATTTATTCATCTATGTATTTATTTATTTATTGAGTCAAGTTTACATTATGCATTACACAGGTGATATATCATCCTGGTATCGATTCTATAATATTCATGTACCCTGTGATACCTATCGTGTAGCTTCAATTAGGACATACATCCAAACCCTGTTTGGCAAGATTGCACATATATTGAAAAACGATTTACCCAATGAAATGTGAATCAATCCCTGTGAAACGGGTATTTAGACCGCAACTTTGATTCCTAACAAAAATCGACAAAAAGATATTGTATCGGATCTAGGGCTCTAGATCCCACCATACACAAAACATGTGGTTTACAAACCAGCGCATTATATTATATATCAAGTTTTTGAAGGTTTTTTTTTATAAAAAAAAAGAAATATTTTTGGGGAAGGTTTTTTTATTTTAAACCTTTAATTTTAAAACTTGACGTAAGATGAAACATAGGATTGCGAATTTTGCACAAACACACACAAAAAATATTTTCATTAGCACAAGCACAGAGCACATTGGGTTTGCACTAGCACTTTCTGCGTAGACATAGAATCTAGAACTGCCAAAAAATGCACTTTACCTGTATGTACCATAATTTTCATGTAATCTGAAATGTGTCATGACTAATATATAAACAATTAACACAAGATCAGCTTGGCTGTCCATAGGATTTTGATAGCTGAGTTTGAAATAGCACTTCATATAAGACTCGAAGCACTATCAAGTCTTATGTAATGCTTTGGAAATAATTTAAACCACTTGGTCTGTATTCTTATAATCCGGCTGATTGATGTGATCTACAATCGTTTGTTTCAAAATCTTGTATTAATATCCGTTTTTCAAATTGAAATGTTACTCAATTTCATAAAGCTCAAATTATAATTCATGTTGCACTGTATTTATACAGATACAATTCCGGTTTTTACATGTAATGTGGTTTTATTTAAAGATATGTGTGGCAGGTACATTGTCTTTCATGTCTATGATAAAGTTTGCACATGTGATTTTAACTAACGAGCACCTTTCACTTTAAATAACGGCAACCATGCGTACAGTATGTCATGTGATCAAGGCCTGTAGTTGGCTGAAACGCGTAATGGCGAGATTCTGCACCCTAACGAAATAAAGAAGAAGTAAGGCACATTACCGTGGTCCGTTTCGTTTTTGCTTTCCAAAGGACGAGTGGCATCAAGCTATTCGTATGGAATAAAACCATTTTTCTTTGGTAAATTGATCCCACAGTGTCAGCGACTGATTTCGTATGAAAGAATCCAGGACTGGAAGTTGTATTTATTTATATATATATATATATATATATATATATATATATATATATATATATATATATATATATATATATATATATATATATATATATATATATATATATTTATATTTATATATATTTATATATATATATATATATATATATATATATATATATATATATATATATATATATATATATATATATATTACCTACTGGCGTTCGCCAGTAGGTATATATAGTTAGGATTTTTTCTCTATGGGTTTTTTGAAAATTCTATGTCTAATAACTTTGGCGTTTGTGGACGGAATTGGCTGAAATTTTCAGGAAAATGGCACATTTTTTTTCTGAGCAGCCCTTGAAAATTTGGGGGGGGTTCGTCCAGTGGGGGCCGAGAAAAAAGGGGGGTCCCAAAACGTGTTTTTAACATTGAGTTTTCCATAGGGCGGTTGGCCTCACTTTTAGCCCGAACGGCTGAATGGATTTGCACGAAACTTGGCAAAATTGTAGGGACTGGTAGCCCGATGTGCCTTTTGTAGGTCTCAATATATGTGCTCCAGTGGATTTTGAGAAATTAACGTTTAAAAAAAGATATATATCTGTAACAGCGGACCGGGCAGCGCTCTGGTTCGCGGACTTTTCGCGCAACGGAGCTTTGTGAAGCGAAGCTGATTGGTTCTCCGGCGTCTGTCAACATTCCAAACAGTCCGTAGCGGCCGCCATCTTGTCTCTCGGTAGGATCGAGAGACAAGAGGAGGTCAAAACAAAGGGGGAAATAACTATAAGGGGGCATAGTAGATCCTCGCTGACCCCCTAGGTTTGATGTGGAGGTTTTAAAAGGGCCCCGCGGGGCAAAAAAAAATAATAATAATAATAATCGAACGGCTGAATGGATTTGCACGAAACTTGGCAAAATTGTAGGGACTGGTAGCCCGATGTGCCTTTGCTAGGTCTCAATATATGTGCTTCAGTGGATTTTGAGAAATTAACGTTCAAAAAAAGATATATATCTGTAACAGCGCACCGCTTCGCGTACTTTTCGCGTTACGGAGCTTTGCGAAGCGAAGCTGATTGGCTCTCCGGTGTCTGTAAACATTCCAAACAGTACGTAGCGGCCGCCATCTTGTCTCTCGGTAGGATCGAGAGACAAGAGGAGGCCAAAGCGAAGGGGCAAATGACCATAAGGGGGCATAGTAGATCCTCGCTGACCCCCTAGGTTTGATGTGGAGGTTTTAAAAGGGCCCCGCGGGGCAAAAAAAAAAAATAATAATAATAATCGAACGGCTGAATGGATTTGCACGAAACTTGGTAAAATATTAGGGACTGGTAGCCCGATGTGCCTTTGCTATGTCTCAATATATGTGCTTCAGTGCATTTTGAGAAATTAACGTTCAAAAACAAGATATATATCTGTAACAGCGCTCCGCTTCGCGGAGATAAAATTATATCTGTATTACCTAGCTGTTGCTAACACCAGTTAGCGACGGCTAGTAGGAGATAGCGACCATCTTGGGTCCCACTTTGCATGTGAGTGATATTTATCACTAATGACATGCAAAGTGGGCATGCCAAGATGTTAGCGACTGGAAACAGTCGCTAACATCGCTATCTCCTATTATCAACTTTTGGAAATATTCGAGATAAGCGCGAATATCTCCAAAAAGTAACAGCTGCCCTGAGCAGTTCTTAGCCATGTTATCCAATGGGAGGTGGATAACATGGCTAAGAGCATTAGCTCGGTAATGCATGAATATCGCGGAGTTTTCAGCGATATTAATGCATTGCGCTCGTTTTTTATCGTATTTGCGATAAACCTTGATAATAGCAAGGTTTATCTGCGATAATTTCTGACGGTAAAAAAATCTTTGCAATGCATCGTTAGGGATAAATATCGCTTAACTTTGGTAATATGCCCCAACGTCTGTTAACGTTCGATTCGAAGGAAATCAGGAATTGTTGAAAAACATTGTGTGCGCCATCTTGTCTTTTTTCAAATGCCACACTTTTGTCGTGCACGGCAGCCATTTTAGATGCCTTGACCAAGACCCACTCTGTGCACGCTGTCGATCCTTAGCATGGCTCCCCACCCTCGCAAGCATCTCACCCAGGCAGTGGTCACCCCCGCTCTCTGTCTTATGCATGGGTAATAAACCTCCCCCCATCTGTGCTGCTCTTCCCTGAGAATCACACCCTGTGCCCGCCCGACACCTCCCTTTCGCCCTATTCACTACCGCACCCTCTGACACTCCTTTTCCTCTGTGTCCGATTGTCCAGGCCGGTCCTAGGCTATCAGCTAGCCCTGCAGATGTAGTTTATGGCCACAGCTGTAAAGAATCACCCCTCTTCAAAGGAGTTATAGTAGATCAAGGCCCACACTCGATGAGATCCGTCACAGCAGAAGCGTTGCTATTATCTGAAAACCATCCTGTATTGTGATTGGGGAGGGGACCGAGCGTGAAGCGGAAGATTCCAGGGATGACTCTTTGTACATCAAAGTTTTTACAATTATGTGTCACATTAAAAATATATAGCACTCCGACAAAGTAGTAAGATTATAAAACTTTAATAATTTATAAATATATACAAGAAAACAAAAATAGTAATAACATATAAACATTTTTAGGGAAAAACAACGAAGTAGCGGTCGGCTGTGCGAATAGTCCCAACGCAGCACAACGTCCAGATTTCCGGCGTGGGGCGTCGCGGGGGGTGGGTCATCAGTAGCAAACTGTTGTGCGAATAGTTCCAAGGCAGCAGAACGCGCCGAAATCTAGATGACACGAAAGTGATGTCTAGTAAGTTGCCACCCAGCAAATAACGGCGTGGGGCGTCGCGGGGGGTGGGTCATCAGTAGCAAACTGTTGTGCGAATAGTTCCAAGGCAGCAGAACGATGGCACCAAGGTGATGTCCAGTAAGTTGCCGCACTGGTTTTGGTATCCTACAATGCTGCTCCGAATAACGGCGTGGAGCGCCCCGGGGGAGGCGGCGTGAACGGGCCTCTCCAGGTGGAGTCTCATCTGTTTTAGTGGGGCGCCCCTTTACCGTTTCAGTTGCCATTCCGTCCGCTTTTGGTCCACTGTGTCAAAATCCGCCATTCAGCTGAGTTGCGCCCACTCTTGCGGTGCAGCGATAGGCGGCTGCCACAGGACTCTCAAAATGGCGGCAGGCTCTTTCCTTTTTGGGCGTGGTCCACTGAAATGGCCCTGGGACACCTTGGAAATCGGACGCTTGTCTGCTAGGTCTTGGACCCCATTCTCGAAAGCGTCCCCTCCGCCTTCAGAATTCATCAAAAGTTTTGGGGGCCCCGACTCCTGCAGGCTTCTGGTGGGGAGCGGCTGCCATGATTGCTCGCGGAATGACCACGACGGAGCTACGAGATGGTGGTGCTCTCATGCTGACGCCAGTTTAGTCTGAAACATCCAGAAACAAGGTGGGGCTTTCATCGTTTGGGGGAAAAAAAAAGTTTTCATCCAATGAAAAGTGTTGTTTTTAGGTCATATGATCAAGCCTTCCATCATTCGGAAACCAAAAGTAAAATGAACCAATGAAAAGTTTTATAAACAAGTCACATGACCTGTTATGCGGCATAGGGTATAAAATGCGGAGAAAATACGTTGGCACGTGAGGCGGCGTCAGTAGCGGACCGATGTGCAAATAGGCCGAAGGCAATACAACGCGCCAAGATCCGGATGGCACCGAGGTGGTGTCCAGCAAGTTGCAGCACTGGTGTGGCCATCCTACAATGCTGAAAGTCGGCGTGGGGCGCCCCGTTGGCCTGTGAGTTTGCGTCAGTAGCGGACCGATGTGCGAATAGGCCGAAGGCAGCACAACGCGCCAAGATCCGGATGGCACCGAGGTGGTGTCTAGTAAGTTGTCGCACTTCTGTGGCCATCCTACAATGTTGAAAGTCGGCGTGGGGCGCCCCGTTGGCCTGTGAGATGGCGTCAGTAGCGGACCGATGTGCGAATGGGGCCAAAGGCAGCGCAACAATATTTTCTGACTGACACCACAAGGCGCTGAGATGCCAAGATCCGGATGGCACCGAGGTGATGTCTAAGTTGCGGACTGATGTGCGAATGGGGCCAAAGGCAGCGTAACAATATTTTTTGTATGGAAGATACCACTAGGCGTTGAGATGCCAAGATTCGGATGGCACTGAGGTGATGTCTAGCAAGTTGGTGTGGTCATCCTACAATGCTGAAACTCGGCGTGGGTCGCCCCATTAGCCTGTGAGATGGCGTCAGTAGCGGACCGATGTGCGAATAGGCCGAAGGCAGCACAACGCGCCAAGATCCGGATGTCATGGTGGTGGTTTCATAGTTGAGAGGCACTTCATCTGCATTGGGGCGCCGAGATCCGGATGGCACCGAGGTGATGTCTAGCAAGTTGCTGTACTGGTGTGGTCATCCTACAATGCTGAAACTCGGCGTGGGTCGCCCCATTAGCCTGTGAGATGGCGTCAGTAGCGGACCGATGTGCGAATAGGCCGAAGGCAGCACAACGCGCCAAGATCCGGATGTCACCGTGGTGGTTTCATAGTTGAGAGGCACTTCATCTGCAGTGGGGCGCCGAGATCCGGATGGCACCGAGGTGATGTCTAGCAAGTTGCTGTACTTGTGTGGTCATCCTACAATGCTGAAACTCGGCGTGGGTCGCCCCATTAGCCTGTGAGATGGCTGTTCTTTGGATTTGGGCCTGGTCCACCAAAATGGCCCTGGGACACCTTAGAACTCGGACGCTCGATTTTTTTTTCCTTTCCTGTACATGCAAAAAAAGGTAAATGCCCGGTACGTTACACGCTTCATCTGCCACGATGAACTCTCCAGAGGAACCGATAAAAAATATAGTTGTGGTAACTATACCATGCATCGTCATATGGAGAGGTGGCACCAATTAATTATAGTGCTGCATAAAAGAGAGATTTGGAGGAGAACCCCTGACCTGCTAGTACATTCATCAAAGAAGTGGCACTGAGAGCTTCAGAGGCAAGGGAAACGGTCCCAAATATTTAGAAGAACTTTGGAAAGATTAAAATGACATGTTTAGATTGTGGCAAATTAATTTCATGTGGACAGATGAGTGTTACTCTAATAAATACAGCATATGAACATCATCATAGTCGATGGTTGGTAGAGACATTTTGACTATATCCTGGACCTGCCCGTCCTCGCCCAAAATGGCGCCGGAATAAATGGGACTCGTAACTCCTTGTTGTGTACTGGTTGCAGAACCTTGAAATCACGAGATACGTATGCAGTTTTGAAGCACATGGCGGGCGGGGACGAGAATTGATTGAATATTTCGACATCCCTATTGATATTAAGTTCTGATGTGTTATTGATTACTGTACTGTTGAAAGTTCGAATTAACGTCACCCATGGTACTTGCCCGCAAATGTATATCTAGATAATTTTATTGTAACTGGCCCTGTCGTATTTTAATTATAAAATGTACGTCCACCGATTCCGTAACTGTTAGACACCTTAGTTCTTGCAACCTAATGGCCCGCCCGTTACGTTCCTCTACAGTGTAAATGTCTATTCATCATATACGATTACAGTTTGCTCTGTGGCAGGCCCACGTGGTTATAGGCTCGTATTTGTATAATGAAATTTTCACAATAAAGGTTTTTAAAAGAAAACATGGTAGTAGTATATACATTGGTAAAGTTTTTAATAATAGTGACTGTTTTAGAATCATTAAAAGGCAAGTGAAATAAAGCAGACCAATTACATGAAGGGTAAAAGGTATAATACGAAGGAACGCAGTAAAGATAAATGGTCAAGGGCTGTTGTGTTTTCTATTCCTGCAACATAAAGTGATCGATAAGAATCTCATATTCAGGCGTATCGGCGACTAAGACAGCAGGTCGACCCTCTTTTGCTCAACGGCTCCGTCATGGGACGAAGAAACGCTCTTTTTCTCGAAAAAAGAATATATTTTACTTGCAGGACAGTTGTAAAATTTCCGGGAAAGTACATTAGCCTGGAACATTATAACATATATTTAAGAAAAAATAATGTTCGGAAGTAATGAAAAGCGTAATTTTTAGGTCATATGACCAAGCCTTTCATCATTACAATAAGAAAAGTAAAATGAACCAATGAAAAGTTTTATTAACAAGTCACATGACTTGTTATGCTTACGTTACGCGCTGCGCTTCCCGGATGACTTCCGGATGCGCTAACGCGGCGCGTCATATGACGCATTACGCGACAACGCAGGTACAGAATATAGTCAAAATGTCTCCACCAACCAGCGGTCGGAACACAACCCCTTTCAGCAGGCTAAATAGTTCTGTTAAATGACAACAGAAGGGACAGGCAACAAGAACCATCAGTCAAAGAGGGGAGAGCTAGTTCTTCTCTACCGGGTTACATTGGGGCGCTACCGGAACTGATCGAATTGGTAGTCTACAGTGTTTCTGGATGTTTCAGACTGAAGCTGGGGTTAGCATGAGAGCAGCACCATTTCGTAGCTCCGTCGTGGTCATTCCGCAACCAATCATGGCAGCCGTTCTTTATCGTTATTTTGGGCGGGGTGGGTGGCGGAGCCGAGCTGTTTTGCAGCCATCATTGTGTGGAGTTCAGTTCATCTCACTAGTTTTGTATTTGCCATGAGGGGTTGTTCCTAATGTTTCTATTTTAGCGAGGTCAAAAAGAGATCCCATTAGTGGCCTACTGATTTTGCTCGATTCCTTTTCTTTTTTTTTTACACGATTTTTCGTTATCTGCAAAGACTAAACAGAGTATTGCGACTCTGTGTTTGTTTGTAAATAGAGAATGAACCAAAGAGAACTAATTCTAAAACAGTAAATACTTGGATAACAATCAATCAAATGGAGAGAGAAGCAGGCACGACGGATTACAATGGGGGCAAAGACCTGCGTTAACTACCTTTCACTATCTGCAAAGAGAGAGTACTCCTAATAGAAATGAGGGGGGGGGGCACCATTCAAAGCAGATCAGTGTGCATAAACACGAAAATGTTTTCACTTACCACGTACTTGACATTCGACAGCTTATGATATTTGCTATTAAAAAACCATTGAAATTCACTGAAAAAACCATAGGTTATAGACCATATATAGTTAGGAATTAGCATTTACAAAACCTTGAAAATTCACTGAAAAAACCATAGGTTATAGACCATATATAGTTAGGAATTAGCATTTAAAAAACCTTATTTTACTCACACAAAACCATTGAAATTCCATATATAGTTAGTTGCACTAACTATATATCGCGCACCTGCAATCCACTGCTGATCATGTCACATATTACATCATTCATGACATGGTCAGTGACATCACTGATGACATCACTGATGACATCTCAAATGACATCACTGATGACATCACTGATGACATCTCATTTGACATCATTCTTGTGCTAATACGATAAACCTCTTCAGACTCTAATATAACCTTAGATACACTCAGTGTATACAGACACTCACACACTGCCACTCATCCATGGAGTTACTCACACACCCAGTCAGTCATGCAAAGAAACAATCTCATCTCCATTTCTTCAACTATACAGTTAAACACACCTTACTTATTGAAACATATACTAACACATATTTACTCTCTTATACAATCCCTGATACAAGTTCACAATGATCGATACAACCACTCACTCATTCGGTGGCTCTCATGCACAGTTATTTATATATGCCAACTCTCACATGTACTGTGTTTTACATATGTACTTACTATGACATGTAGCATTGAGATATCCATTCACTCATCAATACACTCATGCACACAGTCAACTGCCCATGTAGCTGTTTCCACATGCACTCTTGAACTCATACACCTAGTGAATAAACTGTTCACACATCTATGCATAGAGTCACACACCTTCCAGCCACCCCCACACAAACTCAATCTCCCATAGAAATACTTGGGCAACCAATTAATAACACATATAGCCTCTCGTATAGCTAATGATCAACACATGCAGCAGTTTACAGAACAACAGACATAATGATGCACAAATTAAGACAGTTTAGTCACTAACCCATGCATTCAGTGGGACACATTTAATCACTCACTCATACAGTCAGTCACGCACCTACTAAATCCTTCATCCAGACACTTATACATCCACTCATTCTTCAATATGTAAGACATATTTTAACTTTACAGAAACATACAGTCACTGGATGTTGTCATCAGTGATGTCATCAGTGATGTCATTTGAGATGTCATCAGTGATGTCATCAGTGATGTCACTGACCATGTCATGAATGATGTAATATGTGACATGATCAGCAGTGGATTGCAGGTGCGCGATATATAGTTAGTGCAACTAACTATATATGGAATTTCAATGGTTTTGTGTGAGTAAAATAAGGTTTTTTAAATGCTAATTCCTAACTATATATGGTCTATAACCTATGGTTTTTTCAGTGAATATATATATATATAACCTACTGGCGATAGCCAGTAGGTATATATAGTTAGGATTGTTGTCCATAGGGAAATCGCAACATTCTATTGGGAATAACTTTGGCGCCGGTTGAGGCATCTTCCTGAAATTTTCCTTAACTATGCCTCGCGGCGCTCCGGTCCTTCCCTGAAAGTTTGGGGGGGATTCGTAGAGCGGGGGCTGAGATAAAAGGGGGGTCCCAAAACGTGTTTTCCCCATGTTAATTTCCATAGGGCGGTTGGACTCACTTTTAGCCCGAACGGCTGAATGGTTTTCCACCAAACTTGGCAAAATTGTAGGGACTGGTAGCCCGATGTGCCTTTGCTATGTCTCAAGATATGTGCTCCAGTGGTTTTTACGAAAATTAACTTTGAAAAATATATATTGGGCTACATTGGGCTATATATATGTTAGAGCCCAAATGTAGCCCAATGTAGCCCAATGTAGCCCAATATAGCCCAAAGATGGCCACCAGAGACAAAAATACCAAATGTAGCCCAAATATCAGCCCGATGTAGCCCAACTATAGCCCAATGACAAAATGTCCCAGAGTGTTCTAAAGAACAACTAGAGCGCTAACAGTCTTACTTATGACAAAAGTATGGCACACCTGAAGTCATCTTGATTGGAATAAAGTGTTAACACTTAAAACATGTAATTTGCAAAGGAGCAAAATGAGGGGGTTCATTTTGCCATAGAAATTATGGTTAGTGCTGAAGAAAGAAAAATTAGGGCACATTTTGAGTGACTTCTCAAATCCTCTTATATTTCATTAAAAAAAATTCTGATATGCAGTCTCCCAAGATGGCCACCAGAGACAAAACAGCCTGTGCTTAAAAACTCTGTTAGCAAAGCAGGCATTTGAGATTTAAAAAATGTTTTAATATATAAAAACGTTATCCGCTAATAGAATTAGCATTTAAAAAACCTTGCGAATTCAATGAAAAAACCATAGGTTTCAGGCCTTATATAGTTAGGAATTAGCATTTAAAAAACCTTGCGAATTCACTGAAAAAACCATAGGTTTTAGGCCTTATATAGTTAGGAATTAGCATTTAAAAAACCTTTGAAATTCACTGAAAAAACCATAGGTTTCAGGCCTTATATAGTTAGGAATTAGCATTTAAAAAAACCTTGCAAATTCACTGAAAAAAACCATAGGTTTCAGGCCTTATATAGTTAGGAATTAGCATTTAAAAAACCTTTGAAATTCACTGAAAAAACCATAGGTTTCAGGAGTTATATAGTTAGGAATTAGCTTTTAAAAAACCTTTGAAATTCACTCAAAAAACTATAAGTTTTAGTGGTGTTATAGTTAGCTGGACATTTTACTCCTACAAAACCATTGAAATTGCTCCTATATAGTTAGTTGTACTAACTATATTTGAGAAGTATTGCAAAGTGACAACCAATCCCACAATGCATGGTCTCTAATTTTACTCACTTGAGGAGAATGAACTTTTACGTGTGGCTATTTATGGTGAGTCCCTTGATATGAACTTTCAATCATATGCTGCTGGCCCGTGAACAAGGATGTAAGATTTGAAACGCGTTGGGCATTGTTATTAAAAAGGATTTGTCACGCTGTTTTTTGGTGCACTGCAAGTTATTATTTCTGGTGCGAGTGAGTCTCGTCGTTGGACACTTGTGAAAAGGTAATAATGGACTGCACTCCAAGCCGTGGAGACGCACCGCTGCAAACAATTGGAAGGCGGTTCTGGAGCCCGGCAGAGCACCAGAATGCGATATTTAGTGCATCTTGAACATCGTGCCTTTCCAAACTTATCATGGTCATTAATATTGCATTTGGAAAATGTGCAAAATTTGAGAAGTATTGCAAAGTGACTACCAATCCCACAATGCATGGTATCTAATTTTACTCACTTGAGGAGAATGAACTTTTACGTGTGGCTATTTATGGTAAGTCCCTTGATATGAACTTGCAATCATATGCTGCTGGCCCGTGAACAAGGATGTAAGATTTGAAACGCGTTGGTCATTGTTATTAAAAAAGGATTTGTCACGCAGTTTTTTGGTGCACTGCAAGTTATTATTTCTGGTGCGAGTGAGTCTCGTCGTTGGACACTTGTGAAAAGGTAATAATGGACGGCAGTCCAAGCCGTGGAGACGCACCGCTGCAAACAATTGGAAGGCGGTTCTGGGGCCCTTTGAACATGGAGCCCGGCAAAGCACCAGAATGCGATATTTAGTGCATCTTGAACATTGTGCCTTTCCAAACTTATCATGGTCATTAATATTGCATTTGGAAAATCAGCAACATTTGAGAAGTATTGCAAAGTGACTACCAATCCCACAATGCATGGTATCTAATTTTACTCACTTGAGGAGAATGAACTTTTACGTGTGGCTATTTATGGTGAGTCCCTTGATATGAACTTGCAATCATATGCTGCTGGCCCGTGAACAAGGATGTAAGATTTGAAACGCGTTGGGCATTGTTATTAAAAAAGATTTGTCACTCTGTTTTTTGGTGCACTGCAAGTTATTATTTCTGGTGCGAGTGAGTCTCGTCGTTGGACACTTGTGAAAAGGTAATATATGTATATATATGTATATATGTATATATATATGTATATATGTATGTATATATATATATATATGTATGTATATATATATGTATGTATATATGTATGTATATATATATGTATATATGTATGTATATATGTATGTATATATATATGTATATATGTATATATATATGTATATATGTATATGTGTATGTATATGTGTATATATATGTATATATATATGTATATATATATATATATATATATATGTATATATATATATATGTATGTATATATATATATATATATATATATATATATATATATATGTATATATTCACTGAAAAAACCATAGGTTTCAGGAGTTATATAGTTAGGAATTAGCTTTTAAAAAACCTTTGAAATTCACTCAAAAAACTATAAGTTTTAGTGGTGTTATAGTTAGCTGGACATTTTACTCATACAAAACCATTGAAACTGCTCCTATATAGTTAGTTGTACTAACTATATTTCACGCACCCGCAATCCACTCCTGATGATGTCACATATTAGATCATTCATGACATGGTCAGTGACATCACTGATGACATCTCAAATGACATCACTGATGACATCACTGATGACATCATCCAGTGAATGTGGTTTGCTTCGTTATTTAAATATGCATTATATATATAGCAATTTGCATTGAAGAATAAGTGGATATATATAAATAAATATTTGGATGGAGGATTTAGTAGCAGTGTAATTGACTATTTACTTGACCAATTTATAATGTCTCACTAAATATAGTGGATAGTGACTAAACTGTGTGAATATCTGTATCACTTTGTCAGTTGTTGCGTAAACTGATTCTACAGTTGGTTACTAGCTATGTGAAAGTCTATATTAGTTATTGATTAGTTAACTGAGTATTTGTATGGGAGTGTGAAAGTGTGTGTGGTTCGGTAGGGGGGGTGTGACTGTCCAAAGATGTGTGAATAGTTGATTCAGTAGATATATGAAGTTAAAACTACATGTTCTAACAGTTGTTTGGGTGAGTGAATATCTTTATGGGTGTGGTGATGAGCAAATATATTTCTCAATGGTACAGGTCCAACAAACTAGAAAAATAAAAGGCAGTGTATGTGTCAGTTGTTGTATATAAATAAGTATACATAAGACACAATGATTGTGTGAGTGACTGTATGGATAACTGTATACTTGTAATAATCATTTTATAATTCACTAAGTATGAGTTACTATCTAAATGAATAGAAGAAGTGGTGTTTGTATAAGTGTTTTGCTAAGTAAATATGTAAGTATGATCCATTGTTTGCATAAGTGAGTAGGATGACTTCATATGTGAATAGGATGCGTGCTGTTGTTTAATGTCGATATAGATGTATAAGTATTTTTGATAGTGTTCTATTGTTCATTGACAGCATATATGAGTGAATCCATAGGTAAGTGATTAGATGTGTGTATACATCTATGAGTCACTGAGTGGATTTTTAGATACTTGTATTGCTGTGACAATGGATTTAAATATGATACTCTGTATTTTACAAAGAGTGATAAAAAAATTGTAATAGTGTATGAAAAGGTGTATGTGGTTGTCACGTGGATGATGTCATCAGTGATGTCATCAGTGATGTCATTTGAGATGTCATCAGTGATGTCACTGACCATGTCATGAATGATCTAATATGTGACATCATCAGCAGTGGATTGCGGGTGCGCGAAATATAGTTAGTACAACTAACTATATAGGAGCAATTTCAATGGTTTTGTATGAGTAAAATGTCCAGCTAACTATAACACCACTAAAACTTATAGTTTTTTGAGTGAATTTCAAAGGTTTTTTAAAAGC
>NC_136065.1:1032820614-1032823114 GCF_964261635.1 Lissotriton helveticus
GAAGTTTATCTGAATGGAGAGGAATGCACTGAGACGCCAGATCATTCACTAATGTGTAGGCACATACAGTTACACGGTTCATGCAACAAACACCGACCAAATATGGCTTGCGTGTTGCAAGGCACGCCAGTTCCTGCTAT
This sequence comes from Lissotriton helveticus, assembly GCF_964261635.1. NCBI lineage: Eukaryota > Metazoa > Chordata > Amphibia > Caudata > Salamandridae > Lissotriton > Lissotriton helveticus. The sequence goes on from NC_136065.1 coordinate 1,032,820,755, forward strand.
CATCCCCACGTTCAAGTTGTTGGAAAATGGTAGTTATTTGATGCTCAATAATGAAGATTGTTCTGAGTTAATTAAAAGTATTCCTTTTATCGTAACAGTAAGTGAACGGGTTATTTGCTGCAGAAATGTTCTATTTCCTCCCACACATGAACATAGGGAGTTTTCAATCTGGCCACAAATACCAACCTTGGGAGAGATTTCAACGGCATGGCAAGAATAAGAGCTCTTTTGTCTCAGAGAGAGGTGGCCTTGAGTTCGGCCCGTGAAACTTTCGTGCTTCACATAGCGAACACCCGTACAGAGGTGCAGACCCTTTTCAATTCAGATTTGCCTTTCAATTTCAGCAAGATGGTTCGGACTATCTTTAACGCATCCTCCACAAAGGCCCTGGCGCACTTTTTTAAAGTTGTTACCAGTGGTCTCGTGACTTCATTTGAGAAAATCTTTGGAGTCATCCCTGCTTTCTTTCATTCTATTTTCTCCACTCTGCTTCGTGGATTGGCATTTTTACTTGCATTACCAGCGGACGCTCTTTTGCTTTTTTACATTTTTAAATATGGATGTCCCTCCTATGCAACCTCCCACCCTGCAGCTGCTGACACTGTTCCGCAATCGCATGCTAGAATATTATGGCACAATGCCGTTGGCGATATTAAGCACGGCATATGGATTATCTTTTCGATTCTCCTACTTCACCTGTGTCCAGCCTGTATTTCACTGCCTGACCTGTGATTTCGATTGGGCCATTGATTTGTGTCTCTGCGGACCGGTTTCTCCTGACGTCGACTTTAATCAGCTGATGACTCCTATCATTACTCACGAGTTGGTTTGTCCTGGCGAAAGGATTATGGCTGTGGCATTGATGCATGGACTAATTGGTCCCTGGAATTTACTGGCGGCAGCACAGTCTTTCTTGGAACAGAGCTTTCTTGAAAACCCACCGAGCTGTCCTCTGATGGTGATAGAGGATCCGGTGCTGGGAGAGCACGTATGTTCTTTTCCGCTTTTAAATTGGATGGCTGAACTGTTTTCGGATGAAGACGGTGACTTCCTATTGGAGGCTGTTGCAGCTTATTTTGCATACACAGTTATGTCATAGACCTTTTTCATGTTTGATATGCTGAGTACTAGCATTTCATTGACAATTCATTGACTTATTTGTCAAGTTTTTATTATTTACCTTGCCTATTGGCTTAAGACTCGATAAAGTACTTGGCTGTTTTATTTTTCTTTAGCATTAAATTTTCCTAGTTTTTAATGCTTTACCTTGCGGACCGTCCACATATAAACTTGCAATCTGCTCTCATGAGATGGCACTTCTATTATCTTATTCAGTTCGTTTCCGGATCATGGGGAGGTGTCATCTAGGTCCTGGATATCTTTACACCGTGTTAAGTTAGCATGGGCTCATTACCGGTTTAAACGCCATTTTTCCTTTTTTGCAACTTCTGCACACGACACTTAGTTGTTGCTTTAGCTTTCCACCTAGTAGTTCATCGTGGTTTACATGAGAATAATATGTTATTGCTCTACTATCTGCTTTGCTTGTTAAACTATATCTGTACAGCGAGTGCTAAAGTTTCAAGAACAACACGATACAGAATTGTTATGAGGTCTGATCTCCACGACTTCATACTCATAACATAAGTGCAACTTCTGCCAATTCTGGGCATGAGGCGGGTTTTATATTGCTTTGCCGAACACACATACACAACAGTTGATGCGGTTCACATGAAGAGAGAGCTGGTGTATGCTGATGTGATTCCTTCAAATCTAAGACACTAAAGTATGGGCACGCCCTAAACCAACACAAAGAGACCTTCTTAGCAAATAATATAATATGTGTATTAGGGAGGGTGAGATATAAGCAGCCGCGGGCCGTGGAGGGAGTTACGGTGAGGCATGGAGGCGGGGAGGGGGAGAAGCAGGGTGGAGCCCTCTCTACCCTGCCCCTCCCCCTCCCCGCCTCCCTGCCCCACCGTAACTCCCTCCACGGCCCGCGGCTGCTTATAAGTGTTGCTAACTCTTATTCATTTACAGCATGTTAACATACTGTCACCATTCGCTTTTTATGTACTAGTAACTATGCTGGTAATTTTGCTACTGATAATATGTGTACTTGTATTCTCCACCCTGCTTCTCCCCCTCCCCGCCTCCCTGCCTCACCGTAACTCCCTCCACGGCCCGCGGCTGCTTATAAGTGTTGCTAACTCTTATTCATTTACAGCATGTTAACATACTATCACCATTCGCTTTTTATGTACTAGTAACTATGCTGGTAATTTTGCTACTGATAATATGTGTACTTGTATTATCTAAGATACTACGCCTGAGAAGACGGCATTAGTAAATAAACATTT